>NW_027596662.1:170000-190349 GCF_964194155.1 Cetorhinus maximus
AGCAGCAGTGTGTGTACCATCTACAAGATGCACTGCAGGAATTCACCAAGGCTCCTAAGACAGCACCTTCCAAACCCACGACCAAGCCCATCTAGAAGGACAAGGGCAGCAGACACATGGGAACACCACCACCTGGAAGTTCCCCTCCAAGCCCCTCACTACAATAAAAGCAAAACACTGCAGATGCTGAAAATCTGAAATATAAACAGGAAGTGCTGGAAATACAGAGCCAATCTGGCAGCGTCTGTGGAGAGAGAGAAACAGAGTCGATGTTTTAATTTAAATATGACTCTGTTTCGGAGCTCCATCAATCAGGGACCAGCTCCCCCCGAAATGTATCTCTCGTATTCACCTCGACCATTCCCTGTGGCACAGAGCTCCACCTTACCAAGATACACATGCATTAGGAACACGAGTAGGCCATTCGGCCCCTCGAGCCTGCTCTGCTATTCAATGAGATCAAGGCTGATCTGATTGTGCCCTCAAATCCACATTCCCACCCACCCCCGATAACCTTTGACTCCCTCGTTAGTGAAGAATCTATCGACCTCGGCCTTAAAAATATTCATTGACTCAGCCTCCACCTCTATCCGGGGGAGTGAATTCCAAAGATTCACGACCCTCTGAGAGGAAACATTACTTCTCATCTCCGTCTTAAAGAGGAAACTCCTTATTTTTAACCTGTGTCCCCTCGTTCTCGTGTCTCCCACAAGAGGAAACACCCTCTGAGCATCCACCCTGTCAAGTCCCCTCAGGATCTTATACGTTCCTGTAAGATCATCTAAACTCCAATGGGTACAGGCCCAGCCTGTCTAACCTCTCCTCGTGAGATATCACCCCCCACCCCATCCCAGGTATCAGCCAAGTGAACCTTCTCTGAACTGCTTCTCACCGCAGATACAAACCAGACGCTGCGGATGCTGGGAGAGTCTCTCTGAAGAAGAGTCACACTGGACTCGAAACGTTAACTCCGTTCCCCTCTCCGCAGACGCTGCCAGACTTTCCAGCACTTTCTGTTCTTATTGCTTCTCCCTACCCACTGCGTAAAGAAATTTCTCCTGAATTCCCGACCGGATTAATGAACTTACGTTGAAATTTATCCTCCGTTTACTCCCTGCTTTGCAAACTGCCTCTTGTATTTTTTTTTGGTCGCAGTGTTTCTCACCCCCAATTGGTCCACAAGTGTTGAAAGTGGGTCCCCTCAGTCCAAGTTGTTCCTGTTGCTGGTGAACGCCAGTGGTCCCAGCATCACTCCCTGTAAAACACCGCCTCTCACTGCCCACCAGCCTGAGTAAATACCTTTCAGCCCCTGTTCCCTGCTTTCTCTTTTGGAACCATAGATGCAGCAAGGCTGTTCCAAATCATCCCACTCACCCCTGCCCTTTCCCCAAACCCCTGTGAATGTTTCCCCTTCAACTATTCCCCCAATTCCCCCTTTTGAAAGTTCCTGTTGAATCTGCTCCCACCGCCCTTTCAGGCAGCGCCTTCCAGATCACAACAACTCTCTGTGGAAAAAACAATTCTCCTCATCTCTCCCTCTGGTCCATTCCCCGATTCTCCTCAATCTGTGTCCCTCTGGTTACCGACCCTCCCGCCACTGGAAACAGTTTCTCCTTATTCACTCTATCCAAACCCCCCATGATTTCAAACACCTCGATTAAATCTCCCCCTTAACCTTCTCTGCTCCAAGGAGAACAATCCCAGCTTCTCCAGTCTCTCTCCACACAAACTGAAGTCCCTCATCCCTGATCCCATTCTGGGTAAATCTCCTCCGTACCCTCTCCCAGGCCTTGGACATCCTTCCTAAAGTGCGGAGCCCAGAACTGGGCACAATCCTGCAGCTCAGGTTTAACCAGCGAGTTAGCGTGACTTCCCTGCTTCTGTACTCTCAGGTTACAGAGCCCAGCGTCCTGCATGGCTTTTTTAACAACTGTACCAACTTGTCCTGGGGTCTTCAAAGACTTCTGCATTTGTTTCAAATTGACTCGATCAAACTCTCTCATGATGTTGAAGATCCCGTTAGGTTCTCCTTGTTATCTTTGTTAATAGGGGGGAGACGAAGAGGGGGGTGGGAGGAGGCTCGTGTGGAGCAGAAACACCAGCACGGAGCAGATGGGCTGAATGGCCTGTTTCTGGGCTGTAATATTCTAAATTTTTTTTAAAAATAGTACACAGGAACCAGAAGAGGCCATCAAATCGCTCAGGTCTGCTCTGTCGATGAATCCATGCCTCTCATGGATCAGTCAATCCCCCTTCCATCCATTTGTTGCCTCCAGACGCGACTATTCCAACACCCTCCTGGCCTCCCACACTCTACCCTCCGTAAACTTGAGGTCATCCAAATCTCTACTGCCCGTGTCCAAACTCACACCGAGTCCCGTTCCCCTATCACCCCCTGTGCCCGCTGACCCACACTGGCTCCCGGTCAAGCAACGTCTTGATTTTAAAATTCACATCCTTGTGTCCAAATCATGGCCTCTCCCCCTCCCTATCTCTGTAACCTCTAGCCTACAGCCCTCCAAGATCTCTGTGCTTCTCCCCTTCTCCCCTCTTACATGAGCAACCCCGGTTTTAATCGCTCCACCATTGGTGGCCGTGCCTTTGAGTACCAGAGTCCGAATCTCTGGAATTCCAACCCTCAACCTCTTGGCCTCTCTCTCTCTCTCCTCCTTTACGACACACCCCTCAATACCGGCCTCTTTGACCGAGCTTTTTGTCCCCTGTCCCTAATATCTCCCTGACACTTCCCGTGAAACGCCTTGGGACATTTTATATGGTCGGAGGTGCTGCATGAATGTAAGTTTTTGCTGCAGATGGTGGCTGATCTGCCCTTAACTTCACCCGGGTCCTGGAACCCTTACCCAATCGAAACACGACTGATGTGCATGAGGTAAATCACAACCTGAAAGTGAAGGTGTTTCAAGAGGAGGTGGATAGAGTTTTGAAGTATCGAGGAGTTGAGGGCCATCAGGAGCTGGAATGAAAGAGGATCTTATTGAATAGCAGGACAGGCTTGAGGGGCCGAATGGCCTACTCCTGCTCCTATTCCTTATGTCCTCGAGAGAGAGAGGCTCTGAAATGAGGAGAACCCAACAGAGTTTAGGAGTCAATCCCACTAACCCCACTTTTACTGAGAGTGGGAGTAGGTCAGAGAGAGCCCTGTTCTGCTTTTCTGTTTGTCAAGCATCCTGTGAGTGTGTTTTAATGAGTCAACATCAAACAAGGATCATTTGCATTACTGCTAAGGGGAGGTTGAATCGAGGTGTTCAGAATTCCCAGGGGATATCTGGAGAGCGCATGTTCCTCACAGTCGGAAGCGCTGGCAATGAGATTGAAGAGAATCGGGGAATGAACCAGAGGGGGAGATGGGGAGAATTTGTTATTCACACAGGGAGTTGTTGTGATCTGGAAGGCGCTGCCTGAAAGGGCGGCGGAAGCAGATTCAACAGGAACTTTAGAAATGGGAATTGGAGAAATAGTTGTAGGGATCGATTTGCAAGGCTGTGGGGGGATAGAGTAGGAGGGAGAGTGGGACTAATGGAGAGCTCATTCACAGAGCCAGCACAGGATCAATGGGCCGAATGGCCTCCCGTGCTATAGGATGCTGTAATTTAGATTGTACTGGATGAATTTCCCTGTACGCTCGGTTATATTATCAGGGACAGTATGTGTTGCTCTGTTGCTCCGATACTCCTTGTGGTGTAATTTAGGGGAAGACTCGATAGCAGGAACTTTAATGGATCAAAACTCGGGTGGGATGCATTAATCTTCTGACTGGAGTGAGTCAGCGCCTTCAGGAGAGGAGGAGAGCAACTGGGGAAATGGATGGCAGGTTGGCCATTGGGAGTGTCAGGAGCATGGGTTACATGGAGGCTTCAGAGCTCCTTGTCTGGAATGACATTGCAAATTCCCAAAGGCCAATGGGAAAATGGGAATGATATTCATTCAGCACGCCAAGGACTAAGGTACTTAGAGCAGATTCAGCAACGGGTTAGATACAGAGTAAATCTCCCTCTACACTGACCCCATCAAACACTCCCAGGACAGGTACAGCACGGGGTTAGATACAGAGTAAAGCTCCCTCTACACTGTCCCCATCAAACACTCCCAGGACAGGTACAGCACGGGGTTAGATACAGAGTAAAGCTCCCTCTACACTGTCCCCATCAAACACTCCCAGGACAGGTACAGCACGGGGTTAGATACAGAGTAAAGCTCCCTCTACACTGTCCCCATCAAACACTCCCAGGACAGGTACAGCACGGGGTTAGATACAGAGTAAAGCTCCCTCTACATTGTCCCATCAAACACATGAGTTCAGCATGGGATTAGATAGTGACACTCTATCTACATTCTATTCTCCAAGCACTGAGCTCCCCAATGATAGTGAACAATACATTCTGGAACCTACTAGGGACCAGGCTATTTTGGAATTGGTAAAGTGTAATGCGACAGGATTAATTAAATATCTCACAGTAAAGAATCCTCTCGGCAAGAGTGATCATAACATGACAAACAGTGACATTCACGCCACACAAGTGCCAGGCAATGACCATCTCTAACAAGAGAGAATCTAACCATCGTCCCTTGAAGTTCAATGGCATTACCATCACTGAATCCCCCACTATCAACAACCTGGGGGTTACCATTGACCAGAAACTGAACTGGACCAGCCATATAAATACTGTGGCTACAAGAGCAGATCAGAGACTGGGAATCCTGCAGCGAGTAACTAATTTCCAGACTCCCCAAAGTCAGGAGTGTGATGGAATACTCTCCACTAGCCTGGATGAGTGCAACTTCCACAACACTCAAGAAGCTTGACACCATCCAGGACAAAGCAGCCCCGCTTGATTGGCACCCCATCCACAAACATTCACTCCCTCCACCACCGACGCACAGTAGCAGCAGTGTGTGTACCATCTACAAGATGCACTGCAGGAACTCACCAAGGCTCTTTAGACAGCACCTTCCAAACCCACGACCACTACCATCTAGAAGAACAAGGGCAGCAGACACACGGGAACATCACCACCACCTGGAAGTTCCCCTCCAAACCCCTGACTTGGAAATATATCACCGTTCCTTCACTGTCACTGGGTCAAAATCCTGGAACTCCCTCCCTAACAGCACTGTGGGTGTACCTACACCACATGGACTGCAGCGGCTCAAGAAGGCAGCTCACCACCACCTTCTCAAGGGGCAATTAGGGATGGGCAATAAATGCTGGCCTAGCCAGCGACACCCACACCCTGTGAAAGATGTTTTAAAAAAGTAATCTCCAGCTCAGCGTTAAAGAGGTAGTAATGGAACACTTTAAAAATTATCAAAAAACCAGGCAGTGTCGACATGGTTTTGTGAAAGGGAAACGGTGTTTGAGAAATTTACTAGAGCCCTTTGAGGATGTACAGAGCAGTGTGGATAAAGAGGAACCAGGAGATGTAGCATGTTTGGATTTCCAAAAGGCATTGGATAAGATATCACATAGAAGGCTGATACACAAGGTGTATGGTGTTGGGGGTGATACATTATCGTGGATAGAGAACTGGCTGAAACAGAGAGTGGGGATAAATGGGTCATTTTCAGCATGACAAACTATACCCAGTGGAATACCACAGGGGATCAGTGCTGGGGCCTCGACTACTCACCATCTATAGTCATGACTTGGATGAAGGGACCAATCATATTCTAACCAGATTTGGTGATGACATGAAGATAGCAAGTTGTGAGGAGGATACGAAGAGTTTGCAAAGGGATATAGGCAGGTTAAGCAAGTGGGTCAAAACTTGGCAGATGGAGCATAATGTGGGAACTTGTCCACTTGGGCAGGAAGAATAGAAAAGTAGAATATTATTTAAATGGAGAGAGACTGTAGAATGCTGCGGTACAGAGGGACCTGGGCATCCTTGTGCATGAATCACAAAAAGACACAATGCAGGTACAGCGAGTGATTAGGAAGGCACATAGAATGTTGGCCTATCTACAAGGGAGATGAAGTATAAAAGTCAGAGAGTTTTGCTATAACTGTACAGGGCATTGGTGAGAGTGCACCTGGAGCGCTGTGTATGGTTCTGGTCTCCTTACTTAAGGAGGGACATACTTGCATTGGAAATGGTTCAGAGAAGGTTCACTGGGCTGATTCCTGGGACGATGGGGTTTATCTTATGAGGAGAGGTTGAGCAGGTTGGGTCTGTGCCCGTTGGAGTTTAGAGGAATGAGAGGTGATCTTATTGAAACATATCAGATTCTGAGAGGGGGGACTTGACAGGGTGGATACTGAGAGAGTGTTTCCCGTCATGGGGGAATCTAGAACTGGGGGGCGCAGTTTCAGAATAAAGGGTTCCTCATTTAAGACGGAGATGAGGAGGGGTTTCCTCTCTCAGAGGGTTGTTAGTCTGTGGAATTCTCTCCCCCAGCGAGACTGGCTCACTGAATATATTCGAGGCTGAGTTAGACCGATTTTTGTTCGATAAAGGAGTCGAGGGTTATGGGGTGGGAGGGCAGGTGGACAGGAAAGCGGAGTCGAGACCACAATCAGATCCCAATCATGACCTTGTTGAATGGCGGAGCAGGCTCGAAGGGCCGAATGGCCTCCTGCCCCTATTTCCTGTGATCCTCTGTCTGGTGTGGGACTCGTTTCGGCTGCTGCTACACAGTCTATCTGACACAACGCTTGGCATTTACCACCTTTAACCACCATCGCCACAGGGTGACAGGGCATCACTGGGGTACCAGTCCCCTCTTCATCCCGAGCGGACGGGAGTCCTGGTCCCAGTGGAACGTTCCCTGGTAGTCGGACTGCGCGGTTATCAACGTTTCCGATGCTGGATTCCAGTCCACTCCCCATCCCTGTGTTTATTAACCTCCTGTTCCTGCCCTTGGCCAGATTCCTGGATTAACTGTACAACGAGCTGTTTGAATCTTCAGCAGGAACTGATTCCCCCCCTCTCCGAATCCCCAGGTCCACTTCCTTCCTCCCCCAGTACCAACTGGGATAGAAAGGGATGATTCACCCTGTCGGGGTGCCAGTGAGACACAGACTGTTTGCACAGCTCAGCTGCCTCGGGCCCACACGGTCTCTCTCTGAGCTTCTGTTGAGGGGTCTGAAGATCCCTCACACCATATCCTCTGAGCTCTGGCAGGAGGACACATGTCCCCCCATCTTCAGAGATCACTGCCCCATCCCCCTGTCCCTGGAAATGAACAGTCACTCAGCTGTGAGCAACGTGCATTTATATAGCCGCATTTAACCAGTTAAACATCCCAATTATCATCAGACACAAATTAACACGGAGCCGCACTGGAGATATGAGGGTCAGGGGACCCAAAGCTCGGTCTTAAGGAGGGAGAGAGAGAGAGAGAGGGCGGAGAGGTTTAGGGAGGGAATTCCAGAGCTAGGCCCCCCAGGCAGCTGAAGGCACGGCTGCCAATGGTGGAGCGATGGGGAATCGGGGGATGCTCGAGAGGTCGGAATTGGAGGAACGCAGAGATCTCGGAGGGTTGTAGGGGGCTGGAGGAGATCACAGGGATAGGGAGGGTTGTAGGGGCTGGAGGAGATCACAGAGATAGGGAGGGGTGTAGGGGCTGGAGGAGGTGACAGAGATAGGGAGGGGTGTAGGGGCTGGAGGTGGTTACAGAGATAGGGAGGGTTGTAGGGGCTGGAGGTGGTTACAGAGATCTCGAAGGGTTGTAGGGGCTGGAGGAGGTGACAGAGATAGGGAGGGGTGTAGGGGCTGGAGGAGGTTACAGAGATAGGGAGGGTTGTAGGGGCTGGAGGAGGTGACAGAGATAGGGAGGGTTGTAGGGGCTGGAGGAGGTGACAGAGATAGGGAGGGGTGTAGGGGCTGGAGGTGGTTACAGAGATAGGGAGGGTTGTAGGGGCTGGAGGAGGTGACAGAGATAGGGAGGGTTGTAGGGGCTGGAGGAGGTGACAGAGATAGGGAGGGGTGTAGGGGCTGGAGGAGGTTACAGAGATCTCGGAGGGTTGTAGGGGCTGGAGGAGGTGACAGAGATAGGGAGGGATGTAGGGGCTGGAGGTGGTTACAGAGATAGGGAGGGGTGTAGGGGCTGGAGGTGGTTACAGAGATCTCGGAGGGTTGTAGGGGCTGGAGGAGGTGATAGAGAGAGAGAGGGACAAAGCTATGAGAGGATTTGAAAACAAGAATGAGAATTTTACAGATTGAGGCATTAGGAGACTTGGAGCCAGAGTAAGTCATTGAGCACAGCTGAAGGGGATTTGGTACGATTTGGACAGCAGAGTTTCAGATGGAGCCCAGATTCAGGAGGGTAGATGATGGGAGCTTGGCCAAGAGTCTAAGTGTCTCGTTCAGCTTCTTGCCTGGCCAGTGAAGATTCCAGTGTGGGACTGGATCATGCATGGGTCCAGATCCAGTGTGAGGGCAGCAGGTCTCTTCCCCACACAGATATCGGTGATCCAGTATTTACAATGATCCGATTGCTTTCTAGTGACTTTCCCTGATTGAGCAGATTTCTAGAATGGAGGAGATTGCAGAGCGACGGAGGGAGGAGCAGTGTGTGAGAGAGAGAGAGAGCAACAGAGAGAGAGAGAGAGAGAGAGCGACAGTGAGAGAGAGAGAGCGACAGTGAGAGAGAGAGAGACAGAGCGACAGTGAAAGAGAGAGAGCAACAGTGAGAGAGAGAACGACAGTGAGAGAGAGAGGAAGAGAGCAACAGTGGGAGAGAGAGAGCGACAGTGAGAGAGAGAGAGAGCAACAGTGAGAGAGAGAGAGCGACAGTGAGAGAGAGAGCGACAGTGAGAGAGAGAGAGCGACAGTAAGAGAGAGGAAGAGAGCAACAGTGAGAGAGAGAAAGCGAGAGCAACAGTGAGAGAAAGAGAGAGCGACAGTGAGAGAGAGAGAGACAGAGCGACAGTGAGAGAGAGAGAGCGACAGTGAGAGAGAGAGAGACAGAGCGACAGTGAGAGAGAGAGAGCGACAGTGAGAGAGAGGAAGAGAGCAACAGTGAGAGAGAGAAAGTGAGAGCAACAGTGAGAGAGCGAGAGACAGAGCGACAGTGAGAGAGAGAGCAACAGTGAAAGAGAGAAAGTGAGAGCAACAGTGAGAGAGAGAAAGAGAGAGTAACAGTGAGAGAAAGAGAGAGCGACAGTGAGAGAGAGAGAGACAGTGAGAGAGAGGAAGAGAGCAACAGTGAGAGAGAGAAAGCGAGAGCAACAGTGAGAGAGAGAAAGCGAGAGCAACAGTGAGAGAGAGAGAGACAGAGCGACAGTGAGAGAGAGAGAGCGACAGTGAGAGAGAGAGAGACAGAGCGACAGTGAAAGAGAGAGAGCAACAGTGAGAGAGAGAGAGAGACAGTGAGAGAGAGAACGATAGTGAGAGAGAGGAAGAGAGCAGCAGTGAGAGAGAGAGCGACAGTGAGAGAGAGAACGACAGTGAGAGAGAGAGAGCGACAGTGAGAGAGAGGAAGAGAGCAACAGTGAGAGAGAGGAAGAGAGCAACAGTGAGAGAGAGAAAGAGAGAGCAACAGTGAGAGAGAGAAAGAGAGAGTAACAGTGAGAGAAAGAGAGAGCGACAGAGAGAGAGAGAGACAGAGCGACAGTGAGAGAGAGAGAGCGACAGTGAGAGAGAGGAAGAGAGCAGCAGTGAGAGAGAGAAAGAGAGCAACAGTGAGAGAGAGAAAGAGAGAGCAACAGTGAGAGAGAGAGAGAGACAGTGAGAGAGAGAACGATAGTGAGAGAGAGGAAGAGAGCAACAGTGAGAGAGAGAAAGAGAGAGCAACAGTGAGAGAAAGAAAGAGAGAGCAACAGTGAGAGAGAGAGCGACAGTGAGAGAGAGAACGACAGTGAGAGGGGAAGAGAGCGACAGTGAGAGAGAGGAAGAGAGAGCAACAGTGAGAGAGAGAGAGACAGTGAGAGAGAGAACGATAGTGAGAGAGAGGAAGAGAGAGCAACAGTGAGAGAGAGAAAGAGAGATCAACAGTGACAGAGAGAAAGAGACAGTGAGAGAGAGAAAGAGAGAGCAACAGTGAAAGAGAGAGAAAGAGAGAGCAATAGTGAGAGTCAGAGAGTGACATTGACAGAGAGTGACAGTGTGAGAGAGAGAGAGAGAGTGAGAGAGAGGGAGTGGGAGACAGAGAGCGGAAGACAGAGAGAGACAGAGGGGAGACAGAGTGAGAGAGAGAGAATCAGAGAGAGAGTGAGAGACAGACAGGGAGAGAGGGAGACAGTGAGAGCGAGAGAGGGAGAGGGAGACAGAGTGAGAGAGAGAGGGAGAGAGAGGGAGACGGTGAGCGAGAGAGAGAGGGAGACAGAGTGAGAGAGAGAGAATCAGAGAGAGAGTGAGAGACAGACAGGGAGAGAGGGAGACAGTGAGAGCGAGAGAGGGAGAGAGAGGGAGACGGTGAGCGAGAGAGAGAGGGGGAGACAGAGTGAGAGAGAGAGAGAGACAGAGTGGAAGAGAGACACTTGGAGACAGAGTGAGAGAGAGAGGGAGAGAGAGAGATATAGGGAGATGGTGAGTGAGACAGAGAGAGGGGGAGACAGAGTGAGAGAGAGAGAGAGAGGGAGACAGAGTGAGAGAGAGAGAGGGAGACAGAGTGAGAGAGAGAGAGAGAGAGAGACAGAGTGAGAGAGAGAGAGGGAGACAGAGTGAGAGAGAGAGAGAGAGAGACAGAGTGAGAGGGACACGGTGAGAGAGAGAGATAGGGAGACAAAGTAAGAGAGAGAGGGAGACAGAGTGAGAGAGATATAGGGAGATAGTGAGTGAGAGAGAGAGGGAAAGACAGAGTGAGAGAGAGGGAGATAGAGTGAGAGAGAGATACGGAGCTGGTGAGTGAGAGAGAGAGAGGGGAAGACTGAGAGAGATGGTGAGAGTGAGAGAGATGGTGGGAGTGAGGGAGACTGTGGGAGTGAGGGAGACTGTGGGAGTGAGGGAGAATGAGGGAGAGAGAGACAGAGCGAGAGAGTAAAGGGAACTGTGAGAAAAGTGAGAGAGAGGGAATGAGACAGAGAAAGAGAGAGTGGGGGAGACAGATTGAGAGAGAGAGAGACAGAGTGAGACAGAGAGAGAGAGAGACAAAGAGAGACAGAATGAGAGAGAGCGAGAGAGGGAGACAGTGAGAGAGAGGGAGAGAGAGTGAGAGGGACATGGTGAGTAAGAGAGAGAGGGAGACAATGTGAGAGAGAGAGAGGGAGAGAGAGTGAGAGAGAGGGAGAGAGAAAGGAAGACTGAGAGAGAGAGGGGGATACAGAGTGAGAGAGAGAGCATGAGAGACAGTGAGAGAGAGGGAGAGGGGGATACAGAGTGAGAGAGAGAGCATGAGAGACAGTGAGAGAGAGGGAGAGGGAGAGAAAGAGAGAGTTGGAGACAGAGTGAGAGACAGAGAGAGAGACAGAGTTAGAGCGAGAGAGAGTGAGACAAATTGAGAGAGAGAGAGGGAGACAATGTGTGGGAGAGAGAGAACGGGTGGCAGACTGAGGGAGAGAGAGAGATTGGGAGCCAGGGTGAGAGAGAGAGGGAGAAAGAGTGAAAGAGAGAGGGAGACAGATTGAGAAAGGGAGTCAGAGTGAGAGCGGGAGAGTGACAGGGAGAAAGAGTGAGAGAGAGTGAGAAAGGGAGACAGAGATAGAGAGAGAGGGAGACAGAGTAAGAGAGGGAGAGGGAGAGACGGGGAGACAGAGTGAGAGAGAGAGAGAGAGAAGGAGACAGAGTGAGAGAGGGAGGGAGACAGAGTGAAAGAGAGAGGGAGAGAGAGAGGGAGGGAGACAGAGTGAAAGGTAGAGAGACAGAGAGGGAGACAGAGTAAAAGAGAGAGAGGGGGAGACGGAGACAGTGAGAGAGAGAGAAGGAGACAGAGTGAGAGAGAGAGAGACTGAGGGAGACAGAGTGAGTGAGAGAGATAGAGAGAGGAAGAGGCAGAATGAGAGAGAAATAGACAGAGAGAGAGAGAGAGAAAGAGACAGAGTGAGGAAGAGAGGTAAAGAAAGAGAGTGGGAGAGAGTGAGAGAGAGAGCGAGGGAGAGGGAGACAGACAGAGAGAGAGGGAGGGAGGGACACAGACTGAGAGATGGACGGAGACAGAGTAATAGAAAGAGGGTGACAGAGTGAGACAGAGAGGGAGGGAGACAGAGAGAGAGGGGGGGGGGACAGAGTGAGAGAGACAGAGAGACAGGGAGAGAGAGGGAGCAGGAGACTGAGTTAGAGAGAGAGAAACAGAGGGAGACAGAGTGAGAGAGAGACAGGGTAATAGGGAGAGAGGGTGAGACAGAATGAGAGACAGAGAGTTAGAGGGAGATAAAATGAGAGAGAGAGGGAGAAAGAGTGAGAGAGAGAGGGAGAGAGAGAGGGAGATAGAGTGAGAGAGGGAGACAGATGGAGAAAGGGAGACAGAGTGAGAGAGAGAGAGGGAGAGGGAGAGTGAGAGAGGGGGAGAAAGAATTTGAGAGAGAGAGTGACATAGGGAGAAAGAGTGAGAGAGAGAGAGGGAGAGGGAGAGTGAGAGACGGGGAGACAGAGTGAGAGAGAGAGAGAGGGAGACAGAGTTTGAGAAAGAGAGAAAGGGAGAAAGAGCGAGGGAGAGAGAGACTGAGTGATAGAGAGGGAGGATAACAGAGTGAGAGGGAGAGAGAGTAAGAGAGAGATAAGGAGACAGGGTGAGAGGGAGAGAGAGGGAGACAGAGTGAGGGAGGGAGAAAGAGTTATAGAGAGAGAGGTGGAGACAGAATGAGTGAGAGGGAGACAGAGTGAGAGAGATGGGGAGACAGAGAGGGAGACAGAGTGAGAGAGAGAGAGGGAGACATAGTAATAGAGAGAGATGTTGAGACAGAGTGAGAGAGAGTGAGACAGAATGAGAGAGAGAGAGTGTGAGAGAGTAAGACAGAGTTAGAGAGAGAGAGAGAGACAGAGTTTGAGAGAGAGAGAGAGGGAGAGGGAGACAGAGTTTGAGAGAGAGAGAGGGAGAAAGAGTGAAAAAGAGAGAGAGACAGAGTGAGAGAGAGAGACTGTGAGAGAGAGAGAGACAGAGTGAGAGAGAGGGAGGATAACAGAGTGAGAGGGAGAGATATTGAGCGAGAGATAGGGAGACATAGTAATACAGAGGGAGAGACAGAATGAGAGAGAGGGAGGGAGACAGAGTGAGAGAGAGGGAGGGTTACAGAGTGAGTGGGAGGGAGATAGAGTGAGAGTTAGAGAGGGAGACAGGGTGAGGGAGAGAGAGAGATTGGGAGCCAGGGTAACAGAGAGAGAAGGATACGGAGAGTGGGAGCGACAGATTGAGAGAGAGAGGGAGACTGAGTGAGAGAGGGAGACAGAGAGAGAGGGAGGGAGACAGAGTGAAAGAGCAAGAGGGAGAGAGAGAGGGAGGGAGACAGAGTTGAAGAGAGAGAGAGAGAGAGAAAGAGAGACGAGACAGTGAGATAGAGTAAGAGGGAGACAGAGTAAGATAGAGAGAGGGAGACGGAGACAGAGAGAGAGAGCGAGCAGGAGACAGAGTTAGAGAGAGAGAGGGGGGACAGAGTGTGTGAGAGAGAGATTAATAGGGAGAGAGCGTGAGACAGAATGAGAAAGAGAGAGAGGGGGGAGACAGAGTGAGAGGGCGAGAGAGAGAGCGAGACATAGTTGGAGGATGAGAGAGAGAGAGAGAGAGGGAGAAAGAGTGAGAGAGAGACAGAGTGACAGAGAGGTAGATAGAGTGAGAGAGAGAGAGGGAGACAGAGAGTGAGAGAGAGAGGGAGACAGAGAGTGAGAGAGAGAGTCAGAGTGAGACAGAAAGGGCGAGGGAGACAGAGTGAGAGAGAGCGAGAAGAGTTCAGACAGAGAGAGAGAGGGAGACACTGAGAGTGAGAGGGAGACAGAGAGAGAGAGTGAGACAAGGGAGGGAGACAGAGTGCATGAGAAAGTGAGAGGGAGAAAGAGAAATAGAGGGAGAGGGAGACAGAGTGAGAGAGAGAAGGTGACAGAGTGAGAGAGAGCGAGAAGTGTTCAGACAGAGAGAGAGAGAGAGGGAGACACTGAGAGTGAGAGGGAGACAGAGAGAGAGAGAGCGAGACAAGAGAGGGAGACAGAGTAAGTGGGAGGGAGAGAGTGAGGGGGAGACAGATTGAGATAGAGGAAGACAGTGAGAGGGGGAGAGTGAGGGAGACAGAGTGAGAGAGAGACAGAGTGAGACAGAGGGAGGATAACAGAGTGAGAGTGAGAGAGTGAGAGAGAGAAAGGGAGACAGTGAGAGAGAAGGAGAGAGATGGAGACAGAGTGAGATAGAGAGAGGGAGACAAAGTTAGAGAGAGAGAGGGAGAAAGAGTGAGTGAGAGAGAGACAGAGTGTGAGAGAGGGTGGATAACAGAGTGAGAGGGAGAGTGAGACAGTGAGAGAGAGAGAGAGAGAGAGAAGGAGGCAGAGAGAGAGGAGACAGAGAGAGAGAGATGGAGACAGAGTGAGAGCGAGAGACAGAGGGAGAAAGAGTGAGAGAAGGAGAAAGAGTGAGAGAAACAGAGATAGAGAGAGAGAGGGGGGGACAGAGTGAGAGATAGAGAGAGAGAGAGAAAGATTAATAGAGAAGGGGAAACATAATGACTGAGAGAGGGAGAAAGAGTGAGAGAGACAGAGAGAGGGAGACAGAGCGAGTGAGAGACAGAGTGAGAGAGTGGACGAGACAGAGAGAGGGACAGAGTGTGTGTGTGAGAGAGGGAGGGTGACAGAATGTGAGAGAGAGAGAGGGAGACATAGTAATAGAGAGGGAGAGACAGAATGAGAGGGGGAGACATAGTGTGAGAGCGAGAGATGTAGACAGAGTGAGTGAGAGAGAGATAGAGAGAGGAAGAGACAAGATGGGAGAGAAATAGACAAGGTGAGAGAGAGAGAAAGAGACAGAGTGAGGAAGAGAGGCGAAGAGAGAGAGAGGGAGGGAGTGAGAGAGAGAGGGATGGAGACAGACAGAGAGAGAGGGAGGGACACAGAGTAAGAGAGAGAGAGAGAAAGGGAGACAGAGAGAGAGAGACAGAGGGAGACCAAGTGTTGGAGAGGCAGAGTAATAGGGAGAGGGTGAGACAGAATGAGCGAGACAGAGTTAGAGGGAGAGAGAGTGAGAGAGAGAGGGAGACAAATTGAGAGAGAGAGTGAGAGTGAGAGAGGGAGACAGAATGAGAGAGGGAGAGAGCCAGAGTTTGTGAGAGGGAAAGAGAGAGAGAGGGAGACAGAGTTTGAGAGAGAGAGGGAGACAGAGTTTGAGAGAGAGAGGGAGACAGAGAGAGAGATGGACGGAGACAGAGTAATAGAGAGAGGGTGACAGAGTGAGACAGAGAGGGTGGGAGACAGAGTGAGAGAGAGGGAGGGAGACAGAGATAGAGATGGACGGAGACAGAGTAATAGAGAGAGGGTGACAGAGTGAGACAGAGAGGGAGGGAGACAGAGAGTGTGTGAGAGAGAGAGGGAGACAGAGTTGGCGAGAGAGAGACAGACTGTGAGAGAGATACAGAGAGGGAAAGAGTGAGAGAGAGAGGGAGACAGTGAGAGAGAAGGAGAGGGAGAGAAGGAGACAGAGAGAGAGATGGAGACAGAGTGAGAGTGAGAGACAGAGGGAGACAGAGTGAGAGACGGAGAAAGAGTGAGAGAGAGAGCGAGAGAGAGAGAGGGAGAAAGAGTAGTAGAGAGAGAGGGAGACATAATGAGTGAGAGAGGGAGACAGAGTGAGTGAGAGACAGAGTGAGAGAGAGAGAGGCATAGTAATAGAGAGTGAGTGAGAAACAGAATGAGAGAGTGAGGGCGAGACAGAGAGAGAGGGACACAGAGTGTGTGTGAGAGAGAGAGAGAGGGTGACAGAATGTGAGAGAGAGAGGGAGACATAGTAATAGAAAGGGAGAGACAGAATGAGAGGGGGAGACAGAGTGTGAGAGCGAGAGATGTAGACAGAGTGAGTGAGATAGATAGAGAGAGGAAGAGGCAAGATGAGAGAGAAATAGACAGAGTGAGAGAGAGAGAGAGAAAGAGACAGAGTGAGGAAGAGAGGTAAAGAGAGAGAGGGAGGGAGTGAGAGAGAGGGAGACAGACAGAGAGAGAGGGAGGGAGGGACACAGAGTAATAGAGAGAGGGTGACAGAATGAGACAGAGAGGGAGAGAGAAACAGAGGGAGAGAGAGAGAGAGTGGGGACAGAGTGAGAGATAGAGAGAGAGGGAGAAAGATTAATAGAGAAGGGGAAACATAATGACTGAGAGAGGGAGAAAGAGTGAGAGAGACAGAGAGAGGGAGACAGAGTGAGTGAGAGACAGAGTGAGAGAACGGACGAGACAGAGAGAGAGGGACAGAGTGTGTGTGTGAGAGAGGGAGGGTGACAGAATGTGAGAGAGAGAGAGGGAGACATAGTAATAGAGAGGGAGAGACAGAATGAGAGGGGGAGACATAGTGTGAGAGCGAGAGATGTAGACAGAGTGAGTGAGAGAGAGATAGAGAGAGGAAGAGACAAGATGGGAGAGAAATAGACAAGGTGAGAGAGAGAGAAAGAGACAGAGTGAGGAAGAGAGGTGAAGAGAGAGAGAGGGAGGGAGTGAGAGAGAGAGAGATGTAGACAGACAGAGAGAGAGGGAGGGACACAGAGTAAGAGAGAGAGAGAGAAAGGGAGACAGAGAGAGAGAGACAGAGGGAGACCAAGTGTTGGAGAGGCAGAGTAATAGGGAGAGGGTGAGACAGAATGAGCGAGACAGAGTTAGAGGGAGAGAGAGTGAGAGAGAGAGGGAGACAAATTGAGAGAGAGAGTGAGAGTGAGAGAGGGAGACAGAATGAGAGAGGGAGAGAGCCAGAGTTTGTGAGAGGGAAAGAGAGAGAGAGGGAGACAGAGTTTGAGAGAGAGCGGGAGACAGAGAGAGACAGTGAGGAAGAGAGTGAGAGAGAGAGTGAGGGAGAGGGAGACAGAGATAGAGATGGACGGAGACAGAGTAATAGAGAGAGGGTGACAGAGTGAGACAGAGAAGGAGGGAGACAGAGAGAGACAGAGCGAGCTGGAGACAAGTTAGAGAGAGAGAGAGGGGAGACTGGGTGAGTGGGAGAGAGAGAGTGGGAGACAGGGAGAGAGAGAGAGGCAGAATGAGGAAGAGTTGTAAAGAGAGAGAGGGTGAGAGAGGGAGAGAGAGTGAGAGAAATGGAGGGTGACAGAGTGAGAGGGAGAGAGTGTGAGAGAGAGGGAGAAAGAGAGAGAGAGGGAGACATAGTGAGAGAGAGAGAGAGATAGAATGAGTGAGAGAGAGGTAGAGGGAGACATGGTAAGAGAGAGGGAGGTTGTTACAGAATGAGAGAGAGAGAGAGACTGTGAAACAGAGAGAGAGGGAGACAGTGTGTGTGAGAGAGAGAGAGGGTGACAGAATGTGAGACCGAGAGAGAGAGAGGGAGAGACAGAATGAGAGAGAGGAAGACAGAGTGAGAGAGAGAGAGAGGGAAATATAGTAATAGAGAGAGAGGGTGGCAGAGCGAGAGAGAGAGAGAGAGAGAGGGAGACAGACAGAGATATAGAGGGAGGCAGAGTGCGAGAGAGAGAGAGGTGTTCAGACAGAGAGAGAGAGAGTGAGACAAGAGAGGGAGACAGAATAAGTGAGAGGGAGAGAGTGAGGGGGAGACAGATTGAGATAGAGGAAGACAGTGAGAGGGGGGAGAGTGAGGGAGACAGAGTGAGAGAGAGATTGAGTGAGAGGCAGACAGAGTTAGAGAGAGACAGAGTGAGACAGAGGGAGGATAACAGAGTGAGAGTGAGAAAGTGAGAGAGAGAAAGGGAGACAGTGAGAGAAGGAGAGAGAGGGAGACAGAGTGATAGATAGAGAGAGGAGAGGGAGACAAAGTTAGAGAGAGAGAGGGAGAAAGAGTGATTGAGAGAGAGACAGAGTGTGAGAGAGGGTGGATAACAGAGTGAGAGGGAGAGTGAGACAGTGAGAGAGAGAGAGAGAAGGAGACAGAGAGAGAGGAGACAGAGAGAGAGAGATGGAGACAGAGTGAGAGCGAGAGACAGAGGGAGAAAGAGTGAGAGAAGGAGAAAGAGTGAGAGAAACAGAGATAGAGAGAGAGAGGGGGGGACAGAATGAGAGATAGAGAGAGAAGGAGAAAGATTAATAGAGAAGGGGAAACATAATGACTGAGAGAGGGAGAAAGAGTGAGAGAGACAGAGAGAGGGAGACAGAGCGAGTGAGAGACAGAGTGAGAGAACGGACGAGACAGAGAGAGAGGGACAGAGTGTGTGTGTGAGAGAGAGAGAGGGTGACAGAATGTGAGAGAGAGAGAGGGAGACATAGTGATAGAGAGGGAGAGACAGAATGAGAGGGGGAGACAGAGTGTGAGAGCGAGAGATGTAGACAGAGTGAGTGAGAGAGAGATAGAGAGAGGAAGAGACAAGATGGGAGAGAAATAGACAAGGTGAGAGAGAGAGAAAGAGACAGAGTGAGGAAGAGAGGTGAAGAGAGAGAGAGGGAGGGAGTGAGAGAGAGAGAGATGGAGACAGACAGAGAGAGAGGGAGGGACACAGAGTAAGAGAGAGAGAGAGAAAGGGAGACAGAGAGAGAGAGAGACAGAGGGAGACCGAGTGTTGGAGAGGCAGAGTAATAGGGAGAGGGTGAGACAGAATGAGCGAGACAGAGTTAGAGGGAGAGAGAGTGAGAGAGAGAGGGAGACAAATTGAGAGAGAGAGTGAGAGTGGGAGAGGGAGACAGAATGAGAGAGGGAGAGAGCCAGAGTTTGTGAGAGGGAAAGAGAGAGAGAGGGAGACAGAGTTTGAGAGAGAGAGGGAGACAGAGAGAGACAGTGAGGAAGAGAGTGAGAGAGAGAGTGAGGGAGAGGGAGACAGAGAGAGAGATGGACAGAGACAGAGTAATAGAGAGAGGGTGACAGAGTGAGACAGAGAAGGAGGGAGACAGAGAGAGACAGAGCGAGCTGGAGACAAGTTAGAGAGAGAGAGTGGGAGACAGAGTTAGAGAGAGAGGGGACAGAGTGGGAAGAGAGGTAAAGAGAGAGAGAGGGAGAGAGAGAGGGGGTGGGATAGAGAGAGGGGGTGGGAGAGAGAGAGAGAGAGGGTGGGAGAGAGAGAGGGGGTGGGAGCGAGAGATGGGGTGGGAGAGTGAGAGAGAGGGGATGGGAGAGAGAGAGAGAGGGGGTGGGAGAGAGAGAGAGGGGGGTGGGAGAGAGGGGGTGGGAGAGAGAGAGAGAGAGGGTGGGAGAGAGAGAGGGGGTGGGAGCGAGAGATGGGGTGGGAGAGTGAGAGAGAGGGGGATGGGAGAGAGAGAGAGGGGGTGGGAGAGAGAGAGAGGGGGTCGGAGAGAGTGAGAGAGGGGGTTGGAGAGAGAGAGGGGGTGGGAGAGAGAGAGAGAGAGAGGGGGGTGGGAGAGAGTGAGAGAGGGGGTGGGAGAGAGAGAGAGGGGGGTGGGAGAGAGAGAGAGAGAGGGGGGGTAGGAGAGAGAGAGAGGGGGTCGGAGAGAGTGAGAGAGGGGGTTGGAGAGAGAGAGGGGGTGGGAGAGAGAGAGAGAGAGAGGGGGTGGGAGAGAGTGAGAGAGAGGGGGAGTGGGAGAGAGAGAGAGGGGGTCGGAGAGAGAGAGAGAGGGGGTGGGATAGAGAGAGAGGGGGGTGTGAGAGAGAAAGGGGGGGTGGGAGAGAGAGAGAGGGGTTGGGAGAGAGAGGGGGTGGGAGAGAGAGAGGGGGTGGGAGAGATAGAAATGGGGGGTGGGAGAGAGAGAGAGGGGGTGGGAGAGAGAGAGAGAGAGGGGGGTGGGAGAGAGAGAGAGAGGGGCTGGTAGAAAGGGAGTGGGGGGTTGGGAGAGAGAGAGTGAAGGGGTGGGAGAGAGAGAGAGAGGGGGTTGGGAGAGAGAGAGAGGGGTTGGGAGAGAGAGACGGGGTGGGAGAGAGAATGTGTGGGATAGAGAGAGGGGGTGGGAGAGAGAGAGGGGATGGTGGAGAGAGAGGGGGGGGTGGGTGATAGAGAGGGGGTGAGAGAGAGAGAGGGCGTGGGAGAGAGAGAGACAGAGGGGGTGGGAGGAGAGGGAGAGAGAGGGGGTGCGAGAAAGAGAGAGTGGGATGAGAGAGAGAAAGAGAGAGGGGATGGGAGAGAGAGAGAGGGTGTGGGAGAGAGAGAGAGAGAGGGGGTGGGAGAGAGAGAGAGGGGGTGGGAGGGAAAGGGGAGAGAGGGGGCTGGGAGAGAGAGAGGGGTGGAGATAGATGGAGGGGGTTTATGAGAGAGAGAGAGAGGTGGGTGGGAGAGAGAGAGAGGGTTTGGGAGAGAGAGACGGGGTGGAGAGAGAGGGGGGTGGTAGAGAGAGAGAGGGGGTGGGAGAGAGAGAATGAGGGGGTGGAGAGAGATGGACGGGGGTGGGAGAGAGGGTGAGAGGGGTTGGGAGAAAGCGAGAGAGAGGAGGG